>NW_027094090.1:46076062-46088562 GCF_029207755.1 Chamaea fasciata
TTTTGTTTTGTTTTGTTTTTTGGGAATAGGGAATAGGGCCCTGAGGTAATAAGACAACTGCATACGGCCAACACTGAGCAAAAGCTTTGTATTATTTGGATTTGTAGTGTTTCAGAAAAACCTTTCCTCCTGCTGATTAAAGGCTTATATCTCTGAATTCTCTAGTGTAATTTTCCAGTCTTTCCTGTCTGTAAAGCCTGGAAGAGCCCTTAAAAATACCTAGAAAACATTAAGAAAAAGGAAAAATGGGGAAGATGCAAACAGGAGGTTGATAATGTATGATGTAACACCTAAAAACAATGAAAATAGCAAAGACAGCCATATATGGATTAAAAAAGAAAGTAGTCTTCATGCTAAAGTTTTATTTCCTTTTATCATTTCTTCAAATTGTTTCCCTTTCTCTTGCGTTTTGATTACATCCATAATAATTCTGTTCACTGATCTGACTTACAGCTTCTCTTCTTGATTATCTAAAGAAATTATCTAAGAGGGCAGATGTTTTTAACTCTGGAAAGTTTTCTTTCACACACATTTATCACTCTCCCTGGAGACCAAGGACACAAGGAATGGGGGCTATATCCAAGCTCACTTTATCACCAAAGGATTCCTGAGAACTGCACATGCTTCTAAACAAGACTCGGCTGAACTGTTGATTGACAGGCTAGAGCTGCTGTTTGATATCAGTGTATCCAGTTTCTTTCTGATAAACCTGAGCTCTAATGTGGTGCTTTGAAATATCAATATAGATTTTATAGCACTTTATAGCACTTTTAATTTTTTTTCCTTTTTTCTTTTAATTTTAATTATTTTTTAATTATTTTTTATTTTTAAAGTCTTCTCTTATTCCATTTTTGACCGTGCTTCTATTCTATTACAGTTTTGGGCAACAACATACATGAATAACCAAGAAGTGTCTGCTGTTTATGTAAATCTTCTTACACCTTCCCCAGAAAGGATTTTTCAGCATACTTTCTGGATAGTGTGTTCAGTTTGAAATAGCTAAATGTAATCCATGTATTTTTGTGACTCTGTAAAAATGTAAGTAGAAATCTGTAACAAAACGGGGAAAAAAACAGGATTGGAGGGTGGAGGGAAGAGGACTGGCGAGTGGAAGAAGTTGTTTGTAAGATGCTTGTTACATTCCTGGACTTGAGCATAGTTAGAGGGATGAAATGGCAATGCAGTTTAGAAATCCATTTGAAATTATTCTGCCCTGGCACATGAAGCATGGGGCTGCTGAGGTTTTCCCCTGAATTATGCTGTACTTAAGCAGTGGTCAAAAGTAAGGAAGATCAAGGCTATATGCAAGATCTTTCAGTGTTATCCACCAACCCAATGGAACGCAAGAACACCAGAAACTAAGGCTAGGCTTGAAAAAGCACTGAGGGCAAATGTGAAAACGCACACTTTTGTGCCAGTCACCCTCACCTCTCATCACTTCCTACTGCCAATTTCTTAGTACTTTCTTTGCAGGAAAACAAACTTTTTTGAGTGTAGAGTTTGGAATGAGCTCTAAGAAAGACTTTTTAAAAAACAGCCATAGCTTACAAATATCTCAGATTCAGAAAAGTGTCTGTATTTGAAAAGGTTTAACAGTTACACAGCAATTATTTGATACCTTGGAATTTGAAGACTGCAGGTTTCTTAAATCACGTTACATCAGTGTATTATTTAGGAATCAATGCCATCCCTAGAGCATCCACTAGCTAAATTTCCAACGTGACCAAAAAATGTTATGAAGAAGATGAAAACCCCAGCTGTTCACCCAAAGGGGCTTCCTGCCAAATGTGGACTTTCTAAGCTGCTTTCAGCTTGCATTTTTGCAATAATTTCTAACTAGCCTTGTAATTTTTACTTCTGTAAAGTGGCCTCATGAATCCTCTTTGCACCACATAAATGGCTAGTGTGAGAAGTTATTTTGTTCTTTTCCACCTTGTCTGAACTCTGCTATTTCAATCGGCAGCCAGCAGTACAAAGTTCTTGATCAAACAGAAAATCCACACATTTAAGTGGAGTTTGTTTTGTTAAAGTTGAGGGAACAGGCTGAGGAGTTAATACACCCACTCATCATCTAACCTTGACACTGGCTCACACAAAAGTAGAAGTGAATAAAACTACATCATTTTCTGCTGGTTTCTGGAGGCTTTGAGATCATTGTCCTGGGATTTGCTTTGACACTCCAGCTATCACTAGCATACTTGTGTGATTATTATACATAATAATTGATTTTGAAAGATTCATATTCTCTGGATTTTTTTATTGATTGGTAAGGAGTGATTTTATTGAAGGCAGAAAAGTACCTCAAGCTATTGAAAGGACATGAAAGTCAATACAACTATGGGTACAAGAAGTCTACTGGGTCCTTTGTGATAAAGCTGTAGACAGTCAAAGCTGGTACAGAGGGAACTTTCCTTCCACACAGTGAAAGTAATTGGAAAATCAGCTAATGATTTCAGACGAATCCTCAAAGCCTTGGGCCTTTAACAGTAAAAATGTTATGAAAGATGCACTGATGTTTCTTTATTTTGCTTGTTTAATTTTTAGCTCAATGAGTCCAAAATATGTTCAGGTAAATGAAATTTGGCCCTTGGAAGGAATATTGTACAATGGAAAGTCAAAGTTGCTAATGGTAGTGGAGAAATTAGGTGTTCAGTCCTGCTCCCTCTCAGCTTAATTTCATTTCACAAGACATTACTGCTAGTTTTCTCCATGGTTTCTGAGACAGAAACAGTCAACCATTCATTTATTGTATGATAATAACAAAGTCTATATTTGATGTTATTCAGAGCTTGCTTTGATCTGTTATATGGTCAACAGTTACCACACAACTGAAAGGCCATAACTTCCCCATGGTTCCTCTCTTAAAGGGAAAGAAATTACTTGGTTTTAACTTAGTGATGCTGCCTGCAAAATATGAAGTTAAATCTGTGAACTATGAAATACCCTCCCCTGCTGAGGATGAAGAGTCAACAAACACTGCAACCATGCAGCCACTCTGTTAAACAAAGCCTCTCTGGCTCTCCCAAGAGGATGTGTTCAACAATCAAACCAGTTAAAATAGGAAGAGAGAGTTCATCTCATTTTTGATAGCCCTTGCAGCAGAGCTTAGCATCATGCAATAATGCAGGAAGAGACCAGTAACATGAGGAAAAAATATATCTGCTGACAATTCGTGTCTTCAGGCAAGTTCACTGCTGAGAAATGAGAACATGTATGTGCAGTTTGTTGATAGAGGTTCCTGCATTTTGGAGGTTTCATGACATTCAAGAGAGATTTTGTACAAAAAGTGATTTGACATGGTATTCATAATTCACCACTGATGAGCCATGATCTACTGAGCAAACAAACTGAAGATAGGGGGCCCTCAGCTTGCCATCAGACATTCTCACTGGCAGGTCAGAGAATTACAGAAGGGTTTGGGTTGGAAGTGACCTTTGATTATCCACTAGTCCAACCCTCCTGCTATGGAAGGGACAACTTTCACCAGAGAAGGTAGCTCACAGCCCCATCCACCCTGGCCTTGAACAATTCCAGGGATGCAGTATCCACAACCTCTCTGGGCAACTGGTTCCAATGTCTCACCATCCTCATGGTAAAGAATTTCTTCCTTATATCCAATCTAAATCTAGCCTCTTGCAATTCAAAACCATGATCTCTTGCCTTGTCCCTACAGGCCTTGGTAAAAGTCTTTTTGTATTGAATGGCTGCAACAAGGTCCCCAGCACCTACTTTTCTCCAGGCTGAGCAACCCCAACTCTCACCCTTTTTACAGGAGAGAGGTTCCAGTCCTCTTGTAATTTTTTTCTGAGATTGAAATAGGAATATTCCCTGAAATTATTTTCTCTGATAATTTCTTTTCTCATGTGTTTTAAATCTTGTGCCTTTTCTCTGTTTTTTTCCTCTCTGTTTATCCAAAACCTGGTCTCCTTTAAAGAATGAAACCTCATTTCTTCTGCTTCTAAAGTGTAGTAGCATTTTGTGGTTGCAAGGGAAGCATTTGTCTGCAATGGAAAGATGACAGATACAGGCAGACTGATCTGCAGATATACGTGGATATAGCTATTGCCCTTCCTAGTGGCTTGATGAGTTATCCCAAGTGATAGCTCTGGGATTATGTATTGCTGTGACTTTTTGACAAGGTGATGACTCCATAACAAGATGACATTCTTCTACTTGTGTTTTAATTCCTTTGTCTCATCCAGGATATGGGGGAAACAGAGTGGACCTATGACTAGAAATCCACCACAAGTATTGCTATAGAGATTAAAGTTTACCACAGTTTTGCAAAAAGGCAGCTCCTAGATGTTAACTCTTTTTAGTTGTATTCTGGACAGTGATGGCTGAGTAATAGTGACTGTGAAACTCCCTGGGAATCTATCACTGGATTCTTGAGACCTTTCGGAAGATACTCAGTCAACCCATCACACTCACACAACCACCTCAGCTCATCTACCAGTCACGTAGCAAAAGGTGGCACAACATGCAGTAAGGCTTAGCAGGGAACATTCAGCTTTTGAAGACCTACTGAAAAGCCAAGTCAATCTTATCTGTCCACAGGTAGAAGGCTTTGTTTCACGTGGAGCTCCTCATCATTTTCTTTGGAACTTAACAGGTAGGCCAGAAATGGTCTTTGAACAGTGTTCCAGTTGTGGTAACTATCTTCACAGAGTATCTCAGACTCAGTAACTCAGATGAATGTACTTGCTTTCTTCTCTTTTCTGGGGAAAAAAAAAAATTAAAAGTAAGAAAAAGTAGTCTGAAATCCCCAATTGAAATATCTTGGAAAGGTGGTGTATTACTATGGAAAAAAAGAACATATCTAAACTGAAGCTGAATACAAAACCAGTCAAGGGGGAGTCAAAAGGGCACATGTTTCTGTGCCAGCAGGACAGAAAGGGCTGACAGTGGAGCACATGATCCTTCCAGGGTGACGCCACTGAGGGAGAAGAAATGCAATTTACTACTCGAAGGCTTATTACAGATCTAGTGTACTTTCCTGCTAGGTATGTTAACACTACAAAGTGGCAAGGAGAATTACTGGAAGTTGCATTGTTTTATTAAACTGTTTCACCCAACATAATACACTCTGGTTTTTAGAAGGAAATAAATGTCTCCAGACAAAGTTTTCCATTTTGCATAAGCACAAGGTTGATTTGCATGGTTTAGCTGCATGCTCCTGGTGATTAAATCCTAATGTAAAACCCCTACATTATAATACCCTATAGCTTGTAATTGTGTCTGGGTCTGTCAAGAGCAGTCTCAGGTATGTCCATGAACTTTTTCATCCTTTTATTGATTCCTCAGCACCTAAAAAGCTGCAGCTGCTTCCATTTTCAGGGATGTACTGTAGTTCTTCTTTTAAAACAGTATGACACAGTTCAGTAGCTGGAATGGGCTGCAGAGCTAGGACTGTTAGATAGCTTGTTTTTAATTTTCTCCCCAGGAAAGAGTAATGTGTAACTTCTCAGCAGAGTAACTCTCACAAAGAAAGAGGATAGAACAAAAGGCATATTTTGGCTCATGTCAAGATAAAACTGAACAAAAAAATCTTTCTTGCAGTTCTGTCTTTTTAACTCTGAAACCGAATTCTGGTTCAAATGAGAAGCCAGCCTCAGATGCTTGTTGGAGATTTTGGAACAATTCAATCTTTCCAAGACTTTCAGGGTGTTGGTTTCTGTATTTTGATTCAAACAGAGCTCTAAGTAATATTCTAAAAGATTCCTGTAAAGAAATCACTATCAGCAGACAGTGCTGATGCAAGCATAGGGAAGAATAATTAATTGGGGAAGAACTCCATTACGCTTTTACACTTTGCAAACTGCCTTTTACCAGTACCTGGGTGGCAATCTTAGCACTCATGGGCAATGGCTAGGAGGGCATATTGAAGCAATGGGGACTTGACCTAATTGCTTTATTTGCTAAAAATGTTTTAACAACTGCTTTTAGACATTCTGCTGGTATTAGAAGTAGTGATTTCTTTTTAATTAAAATCTCTTAAAAACTGATGTGACAGGATTCTCTGAAAAAAACCAAAAGCAAAAGGAAAATAACTGGAAAATTAATTAACTAAACCAGAAGGTCAGTTTTAAAATCCTGCTGCAGCCTAATTAAATCCTAGATGCTGACATTTTTGGCTAAAGATTGCAACCATAGTAATTAGTGTTGAAGGAAATTTCCATATGCCATTGTGCCAAATGAATGAGAGTATTCATAATTGTTCCTATAGGACTTCTTGCAAATAGCTGGGAGGGACATCCTATTGTAGGAAATATGCAAAGGCAATGTAACATTTTCATTCCTATAGTAGAAGCTTTCCAAGTCAGTAGTGTGAAGGTAGGAAAAGCCTGATACATGAGAGGAATATTATAAATCATTATTATTATTATATTGGTCTCTCCTTATTGCTTATTTAAAGAAACAACCACTATTTAAATAAATAGGCCAGGCCATTAGTCAAAAGGCTGTGGATAAATACATGATGAATATGCATTAAAAATCATGATAGTGAACAATTTAATATGATAAAACAAAAGATGCTGCTAATTATTTTATTTGCATGTATTTTAGTTAACTCCACAGAGAGATTTTTCTTCTATTTTAATCATTAACTTTTTCAGGACTGCTAAGGATCTGTTAAATGTCAGGCAGTAAAATTAAAATGTCATTATATGACATATGGGTCAAGTAGACTTAATAAATTCAAACTACATCATTCCACATTTATTTGTAGATTTTCCTTTTCTATTGAAAAATATGGTGAAAATGTGGTAAAAATATTAAATAGTTTTGTACAGTCCACATGGCTTTTGAATACAATGGGCAGAGTTATTAAGATCTTTGTCTTCTCAGAACATTGTGCAAACTTCACTCAAAGGGAAAAAGACTGCTTCCTTCTTGAGGGGTGCTGCTACAAGAGGATGATTTTTTAGCTTTTTCATTACAAATCTGCCTCTTCAGAGAAAATTAAAATGCTAGAATAAGAAAATTACTGATATACCCCATAAATAAAATGAGTAAGATATTTCACCTGAGAAACAAACAGATAATCCCACCATGCGGAAGGACCAGCCTGAAGAACTGGGAGGCCTGGGTTGATGGATCTATATGTGTGCCTGGATCAGGTATGTGTGCCTGAAATGGTGCTCTCAGATGGCCCAGCTTCATCTTCTTGTTCTGAGGCACTGCTCATTAATATTATGCCCCTCTTTAATTCTCCACAAAAGCATAATGATTAGCACTTGGAAGAAGTTGACAGCCTTCTCTGTGGCCAGTCAAACTGCAAAATGCTCAGCGGTGAATCACCCTATGAGTGAGGAGAGAAACTTTCAGAGTATCTACAAGTCCTGCTGGCCTAACATCCTCAAGTCTCCACAGTCAGTCTGCAGTTTCCTCTTTCAAAGACTAATGTGATAGTCGGTGACTGACTGTGGCAATCAAAGAGCACTCAGGTGCATGTAGAGAACAATTTTCTGGTTGATCTGTTCTTTCAGGTAAACCCATTCAGTGAAGTGACATTTCGTACTTCTCTTAGAAATTTTCGGTATTTTTTTTTATTTTACGGCAGGTGGAGAATATATGTTTTTCAAGCTATTGTTTCAGGCTGTATACAAACTAAAGTCTTCTCACAGTAAAATCTAGTGTAAGACTAAAGAGCAGGTGGGTATAAACTGGAGTCATAATGGCAGAATTTCAGGTACATACGGTCCTTTAAAATTCAAAAAGCAGACAAAGGGCAAATTTATTTCAGCTGCCAGGTGATCCAAATTTTGTGCAGGATCTTGAAGTTTTGGGAGATTTACGTAAGGTTCGTTCCTTGGCATTACCCAATCCATAGTCTACACTAACAATTTTCGAGCTACACTAACAATTTGCCTATCCAGCCAGTCTCCCCTGAACTTCAGAGTGCATTTTGGCTTTGGGGATGGTCCAGCTAAAGCTTCCTACTCCTGGAAGAAACTTAGTTTGAGAATTTTTTTAAAAGTTTGCTCCAGTGCTAAATACTGTACAAACATACACCTAAGTAGAAATTAACTGGATGAGCCTGGGTAGATTTTACGAATATTGTGGCATATGTTTTTTCTGGGTGCAACAGCATTGATTTTCTATTTAGAAAACTTAGTTTAGCAACAACTTCCAACACAACCCATGAGACACCAGCCGATCACATCCTCTGCTACATCCACGGGACATTATCCTTCCAAAATGCTGTAAGAAAATTTGCTCCTGTGGCATCAAAATGAGCTGTTGATCACAATATATCATTCATTTTCCCAATAAGGCCATGTTTTTTGGTTCTTTTTTTTTTATTTTACATCATTAGTGAACATCTTTGTCCTCCTCTAGGAATAACCCTCCAGGCTTTTTTAAACACTCAGGCAGAGGAGGAGCCTATCCTTTCCCTGTACTTATCTCCCCAAACTGGAGTCCTACATTTCTGCCAACATTTCAGCTACAGGACTAAATCTCAACAAAAGTGGGCTTGTGATCTGCTGGGACACAGAGTCAAATTCAGGACCAAATCTGGGGAAACAGATCTTTTTTCCAGTGGCAAATGTTGCTGTTTACTTGATTTTGCTGTTGGAAGACACCACCACTGGAATACATTAAGGTCAGCCAACTAGCAATATTGGATTAGAGCACAGAGCAAGGAAATTTTGTAATAGAGCTGCTGTAGAACGCTAGGACAGGTACCTCACAACTCTAAGGTTTATTTCCTCAGCTGGAAATGGCAACACTGACAGGAAGCCATCCCTGCATCGTACACAGTTTGTATACGATGAGAGTACCTATACTGTTTTGTAGACTTTGAAGTCTGGGAGAAGAGAGAAGACTGGAAGGACTTTGACAAGCACAATTTGTCTTTTTGCAGCTTTCAGAGAACCACAATATATTTTCACAAAAGATCTGTTTATATGAAGTTGTCTGAAAACATTTTCAGCACAAGTGTATATCTAATGCAGGCACAGTGGCACAGTCTCTAGATTTTGAGTGCACATTTTAAATGGAAAAAAACTTTCAATATCTTCAAATAGCAGCAGGATGCTGAATAATTTACATTGTGCTTCATGCAGGCAGGCATAAAATCCAGCACCCTGAAACTGTGCCTGCCACACACTGAGTGCTAAGAACTTGCTTGTGTTTGCAACATGTTTGAGAAAAGAGGCTGCTAAACTCACGGAACAACAGTACCTTTCTCGAGACAGAGTTCATCCTCTCTAAAGGCTCCGGAACAGATGAAGCTGAGCTAATCATCAAGAAATCCTCTAATCTCTATCATTACTTAGGTTTTCATGTTAGTCATTGTAACAGCTTTTCTCCCTTGTCATCAGAGGGAGAAAGCAGTGGTTGGCGCTCTCTGGCGAGACTGGAGCCATTCATGGCAGGCTGAGCTTTTCCAAGTTAGTATTCAGGAGTCATGCACAGTCAGTGAATGGAGAGACAATCTCAAAAAGGTGTCGCGAAGGGCCTGGCACAACGTGGGCCTTATGTCGCATTCCCCTTGGCTGATTGTCAAACAAAGGTAGAGCCAGCCATTACCAAAGGGTATTAATGTGCAGAGAAACACAAAAATAAACTGGCTACTTAGGGCACTAACTATTACAGGCAGAGAAATAATAAAATAAATCACTGAAATGAAGAAAGAGTGGCAAGAGGCACTGAAAATTGAGAGATATTTTGTCACTAAATTGCAGCATTAATAGCGCTTTGAAGCTTCACATTTAAATTGCCTATTTCTGACACTCAAAATGCACATTAGGAAAATGATGCTTATTTTATAGTTACTCATTAAAAGGAAGGGGATAAATAAGATGGAGTTTTAAACTATAAATCTCTTTCATAACGAACAACCAATAAGAACATGTAGGGAAGACAAATAAATGGATAGTGAAAGAAAGATTTTTAAAATGCTTTTGTAATCCAGGGTGTAAATGAGCAACTGTCTAGTCTGATTGAGGATAAGTCATTTTTAGAAGATCTGGGTATGATTGCAAATGCCGGAGATACTCATATGTTATTTGATAATGAAGAAGAACTAGAAATAACAGGAAAAGTTTTTTCTTTTCCTTTGAAATAATTCAGGCATTTTGCAATTGTACTATTTGTCTCTTCTGTACATGACTGCAATGCTACATGTATTTTCCCATCTACAGACACATCAACTTTCCCCACCTAACAAGGCATAACTGCAGATTACTTCTGAATAGCCTGTATGACAAATTCAAGGAAAGAAGCAGAAGGAAATTTCACATCACTGTGGCATTTAGTCTTCCTGGAAAGGTCTTTCATGATCACCTGTATAACTTTCCAGCACTTATTAATAGCTGGCCAGTAGCCTGCTGCTGCTTGACTATTTGCACAGCATCTACATTTATCTAATCTTTATTTATTTTTTAAAGACTGCAGAGTTACAGCTCATTTGAAGTGTTTCAGGATATGAGTATTAAACAAAAATGCAAATACAGCAGTAAGCCCTTAATGAGATGTATCCAGCTCATTTTTTTCAGCATTAACTCCATTCTTTATCTTGTTTGAGCATCCACAGTATAAACTATTCATCAGCTTCAAAACTTCATTTTATTATATCGTTACCTTCTGCCATATATTTTACAAGTTTAAATTCTAATTTTATTTCTTAATTCACAATAAGAATAATAATAATAATGTTTCAAACCAGCATTTATTGTCCAAAGGAAAATAGCTCAAATGCCGTAACAAACCATCTATTCTTCTGCACCTCAGAGAGTTACCAAGCCAAAATTCAGTGTTACAAACTTCTGGGTTTGTGGTATTTGACTGCTACTTTGCACTAACTTGAAAGATGATAAAGTCACAAGGTAAGGGAAATGCTAGTTCCTCACATTTGTGGCCATAAAAGGAGATCCGCTTGAGGCAATTTAAATACCCTGAGGAAAATTCCTACCTTTGGATGTATATGAGCATACACCTCATTTTTAGTTTCTAATTTTACTCATCTAATGATATAAACCAAACTTTTGCCTCCAAGAGAAGGAAACATGATTCTCTGATTAATACTGCAGTGTGGATAAAACCCTCAGGCCTGGGCCACTGAATCACTTATGATGAAACCTGTGTCTCACCCTAGGAGTTCTCCTTAGTTCCAAGGTATGCAGCAACTCTTCCCCAGAGCTTTAAGAGACTTTCTTCATCCTACTCATTTTTGGGCTGGGTTCCCAGGACTAAGGAGAAGAGCTGAAAGGGAGTACTTACAGTACTAGCATTTTCTTTCTTCAGTAGTAGTATTTCTGTACTAGGTTTTTTTTTTTTTTTTTTTTTTTTTTTGGTGGTTTTGGTTTTGGTTTTTTTGTGTTTTTTGGGTTTTTTTTTTGTTTTGTTTTGGTTTGGTTCTTTTTTTTTTGGAAGGGGGGGTTTGTTTTGGGCTTTTTTTTTTTGTCTCTCCTGACATACTAATAGTCCTGGAGAGAAGAGTGTGAGGTTCTAGATGCCCATAAATACAACTTGTAAGGACCATCAGGGGTCGCACCCTCTCCCTGTCACTGTCGACAGTGCCCATCTTTTCTCATCACTTTGATAGCAGCGTGAGAATCATCCATAACGTAGTTTGCTGCCACTGCTGCAGAGTCACTCATGCCCAGAAGGATGATAAGTTCTTCATGTCAGGCTTTCTCAGCATTTCCTCTGGGATTATGTGGTCTGCAACCAGGACTATCAATCTCTCCACCAGCTTTGGGAGATCAGGTCTGTCCCTGATCATACTGATGGTCCGCGTTCTACTGTTTTTCCCTCCCATGCAAATTAGGAAATGAAAAACAAGTTTTGAAGCGAAAAAAAAAAATAAAATAAAAAAACCTGAGTGTTTTGTGCTTCATTGCTGCTGCTTCTGTTGCAGCAAGGACACTGGCTAAGCTTCTATGCCAAAGTCAACTCCACCATAAGCTATAGAAACCCTTATTTTTTCCTCAGAAAATGTGCCTGGTTCAGTTTCAGCTTAATTTTTTGAAAAACTGAAGCCTCTTTCCTTCTGTTTCCTCCTTGCCTCATGCTTTAATCTGCGGGTTTGTACATATTGTAGTTTTGATGAACAGGCTACGCTGTGTGGGGTGCATTTTGCTCTGAGTGGCTCATAGCAAATTTTTATTTACATTCATTACAAGTAAAGGCCATAAGGCTCTACAGGCTTTTCTTTGCAATTGTAAAAAGCATTTCTGTAAGATACTGACTTTTATGCCTAGGTTGGCTCTGATGGTTAATGTGTTTATTTGAGAATCAGAGTCAAGAACTTTGTCACTGTGACAACTTTTACAGCACCTTTGGTATCTTTCTTGGGAAAGAACAAGGTTTTGCAGTACCAATTTGTTGGTCTTAAAATCCTCAAGAAAAAGACTTCATTGGTGCACCAACAATAAAGCTGATAATATAATATGTATGTTAATATAATAATATCATAAATGTTATAAAATAAGTAATACATTAAAGATGCTAATATGACACAGTCCAAGGGTTTTTAATCATGAACATTT